>NW_025110685.1:451787-474021 GCF_011392965.1 Frieseomelitta varia
AAAAAAAAAAAAAAAAACTGGGGTTGTCGAAGGTGAAAACGTCTCTCGACCGTGAAAGTTGAAGAATTCAAGTGTAGAAAAATCATCAGTGTTTCGTTGTTTCGGGAAGATTGGGAAATTGTTTGTTACGTTTGTTTATTTACATTTGTGTATTAAATTCGTCAAAACGAGTTGCACGTTGCGTAAGACGTTGCACAAAGCGAGTTCGATGTCGGGCTGTCGAAGATCTTGGGGCGAATTGAAACGACTAGACCGGTCGCAATTTTGGAACGCAAGCACAGAGACTTTCTCCCCTTTACAAAAAGGACAGTGGGATTGGCAGTCGAGAAAATTGCACGTCCATGGATAAATCTCGAAAAGATTTGTTCCGCCATCTGGTGGGATGAACTCGTGCATGGTATCGTTTAAAGTCCAGAATCGCTCGTAAAGAACTGTACTATCGATTAACTTTTCCCATCTAGACATCGTTACGGTGTAAGATACAATTCGTTCGTAATGGACGTCAAATTGACATAATTCGTCATTAAGAGGCAGCGGAACTGTCAGCTAGGAAAAATGGCGGTGAAACACGCGATTGATTGACGTCGAAGCGAGTTGAAACATTTACGAGGTTTTGCTCTTCATCGTTCAGAGATATGATAAATCGAAGCAGGTTCCTGTGTGAAAGTGGAACTCGTAAACGAAACGGCAAAGGAATATGAAGCTTTTTCGTCCCGACGGCTCGGTGTTTGGGCGACTGGAAATCGTTTGAATAAAATTGGCGCTATCGATATTGATAATTCTGAGGCAGTGCGATGGTTCTGGGCAACTGGCTCGCTTAGAGACGTTATATGTCTTTTGAGGAGCCGAAGAACGATCGTTTAATGGCTCGTTAAACGCGCGAGCATTACGCGAACTGTACATTCGCTCTGTAAACAGAGATCGAAGTTATGACGTGCATCGTTCCAGGCCGCTGGTTATAATTTTTTTCTTACCCATAAGGAGTGAAACGATCCTGAATGCAACGGGCAAGCCTAAGTAAACGATGGAAAACGGTCCTGAAACATCGTGTCCGTTACATTTTATGGTAGTGAACCGTCCGTTGGGGTAGTGTTGTATTTTTTATTTTTTAATATCTCACACAGTGTTCTATTTTTATTTCTTTTATTATTCTGTTACGAGATTGGGCTTCTTCATCTTTTATTTATTAATGTACGTAATAATTAAAACATAATTGTGTACAACACAATACATTATCGTGCTAATTGCAAGTTGTTAAAATGACTGGCTACTTTCTTGTTTATCAATAAGTTTCGAGCGTGATACGTGTATCAATATACACCATAAAAATTTTTCTGCGTGTACACAACTAAGCCAATCTAGACAGAGAAATATTAAAATCATAGTGATATTTCAAGTATCGTTTAACGGCTTTTACAGACCGATTTAATATTGGTCCTGGAGGGTCGTAATAATTCGCCGTTCGATAAACACACAAGCAACGCGGATGATCCGTGACCATAGGCATAAAGGGTCTCGAGTAAACTTTGAATGCAACGACCTCGGTGAAAAGTAACCGAGTGGATACGGTTACGTGTGCTGTATCGTTGGCAAAAATTCTCGACGCGCGCGTTTGATCGAAACACGACCTATTATGCGTCGATAATGCGCGGCAGGATGGTCGAACGGGCCGAATCCATGGGGCCCGTGGGTGCTCCCATTGTTCACCGTCCACGATGCTACCCTTGGCTGTGTACAGAAGTGCTTAATGCAATAATACACTATAAAGATACCATCGGGAGCTCGATGGCCCGTGTTCTTTGCTCGGCACACAGCCCGTCTGACCCCGTCCCAACGAGATTTCCTTCCGACGGGAACGTGAACTAATAAGCGTCAGCCACACACCACCCTGTGTGATGACTTGTTTCGTGCTCTCGATTCTCCATCCCATAATTGATCAAATTAACGTGTCACTCGATTTCATTGACAATTTCCCGATCGTCCGTGACGCGAATGAAACCAAAATGTTGGTCGAACATTAGTTTTATATTTTTCCTACAAGTCTTTTCGTTTTGAGAATAATTTGTCAGTTTCATACTTGGCCAAATCACAATTTCGAAGACCCGTTTCGTGACCGACTGATCTGGCACGTTGGGTATTTGCCGCATCACGTTTAAGATCACGACTTTACAAGCGAACGAATAATTAAGTAGGTCAGGTCAGCTGCCACATCAGCTACGAAAGTCGTAAAATCGAAGAAACCGGGTGAACGTAATTCTCGGTTTACGAGCCTGCACAGGTGCGCCGTTACACGGTAGGATTAAATTAAGTCAGATACAGATACAGATACAGATTTATCGAGTTACGGGATACCGCTGGATATTCATGGTGTGATTACGTATTACAACTTCGTCACGCGTTCGTTATTTAGACTGTGAACTTGTAGTTTCACCGACCGATCCTTCGAAACTCTGAACAATTGGTTTTCTGCAAATTTGCATCGAATGACTTTAGAGATACGCAGTACGTACATTGAAAACAGATCAGATGGCAAGTATTTTTCACGGCGTGGTACGTTTCAAGCTTTTCAAAGATTCTATTGGTCACGCTGGCGAGAAAGAGGTAAAAATGAAGAGGGTTAGAGTGCGTTTAACGGGACGACGTGAAGTAAATTACGTCACACGCCGTGGTATTCAGGTATCAGCCAGGTGTCACCAGACCCAGCCAACGACGCGCGTTGAAACCATTCAACCATAAGAATTCTTTTGGCTCTTGAAAACGCCGAGCATCCCACTCATCTTGCGTTGAAGTTCGAGGTTATGTTTTGCCATGGTCCAAGGTTAGGCTCGTTCCTAACACTCCGGCTTTGTCTGGTGGCAACGTGTCTCGTTGGTTTTTTGACAAATTGAGGAGACGAGGGTGGCCTGTAACAGAGTGAAAACAAATTTGTTTGCGCAGGCTCATGGATAGATCATGTCTTCTACGAATTCTCCAACTTGTCGTTACGTTTACCCCGATCGATCGTCCCCGATTTCTATATTTTAACAATGCCTCGAACAAGCGAATTCACTGGCTCAAATTTTCAATCAGCAAATTGAACAACAAACATTAGATCCGAATTTAATTTTTGTTCTTACAACAAACGTCTGTTACATAATACGAGTTCGCTTCTTTAAAATTTCGTCTCTGGAGCAACATCAACCAAGAGAGATTGATTACCAACGAGCTACCATGCGAGAAAGATTTCGCGAACTAAAGGTCCTCGTATTTACACCAAGGAGATGCTGTGAATGAGAACTCTCAAGAATCTTTACCCGGTCAAAGGGACTTGCGACAGCTGCGAGATTTCGAGGCTCGTTGCACGTCGATTTCCTGCGTCAGGGCCGGCAACGATTTGTCTGGGAGCACACTGAAGGCTCCTACGTGGATTTGATACGCCTCGATCTTGGAAAGACGCCGCGGCAGGCACTGAAGGATTTCACGCCTCTCGAGGAGCACACTACCTCCACGCAGCTCGCCTCTTCTTCTCTTGATCACGATGGAATCGATGGAATAGAAAGAATACACGCGTGCTCTCTCAGCGACAGTCGCTCTGCGTTGAAAAGGGCACGCCAACCGAGGGCGTTTGAAATTGGTCGAGAATGTTCTTAAGAGAGTCTGGTGACGTTTTGTCAATTTCGCGGAGAACCCGTGAAACCGAGCGAAATTTACGGTAGACCGCAGATGCAAGTAACTTTGCGCCAAAATTCTATTCTACACGTTCGGCTTTCCGTTTTACACTGACAACGAGAGACACTTGGATTTTTCCATGTTGTGTCTCGATTTCAATCTTTCAATTCCCAGTGCACTTTGAATTCACGTCCCTTACGATTTTTCTTGGCACAATTTGACACCATGATCCGGGCGATAAGATATTGCGGCTTTCCTCTGGGATTTTGGTCCAACGATAACTAATACCTCTCTCGATGGTACGAGTAATATCCTGTCTACTAAGCTCACAGTCGTTTCATTTCGTTAATCTAGCTTTCTTTCTCCTTTCCTCTCTCTCTTTTTCTCTTTCTTTCTCTTTCTCTCAAAAATCCAACCCAGATTCCATCTTCTATCGTTAAAACAACGACTCGTTAGAATTTTGCGGAACGAAGTCTGCAGAATTTCTGAAAGCGTTTTCTTCGTTTTAATTGCAGCAACGACGCGATGCATTTTAACAACGAACGTTGGTGGTTTTAATACGAAATTGCAGTTCGTTGCTGGCTCAGCGACAAGTTTTCGGCTCACGGCAATTAACCGAACAAACAATAGAGAGATGATTCGTCAAAGATGTGGATATAGAGAAATTCGGAACGAATTTGACGGAATCGCGGCTCATGAACCGAGACTCGCCAACGCGCGAAGAAAGCTAGATTAAAGGTATATTAAAGCGGAGAGTACACGAGTGCCCGTTCCATTTTCTCTCGACTGTCGGTAATTTTCGCTTTATTGCGACGGCGATGTGAGAAGTTTTTATGGAACAAACTGCTTCATTTCTTAACGCGACGCGCCACGAAAGTCAAAACGAACCGGGTTATTTTCCTGCAGTTCAGCAGAACTATTTCCAAATTTCATTTTGCATTTAACGCTTCATTCATTGTCAAATTTAAAGCATCAATGAAGCATCATGCATTAATTAAGAGGCTTATCTCTCGCGATAAATCTCTTGTTTAAAAAGGCAAAAAGTTTTATTTCCGAGGGGTAGGTATTGGAAAAATTGTAAAAGTCTCTCTCTCAAAGATTCCCCGATGATACGGTTCCGCCGTGACGCTGAATAAAGACTCGCTCTAAATAAAGATAGGTCAGTGCTAACGACCGGACAACCAATCGCGATTTCACTAGAAATCAACTTGTCGCAAAAGGATCGAAGATCATCTACATTTCCTGTCGACGTCTGCGTCTGGTGAAATCTCTCGCCGATATCACCGCCGGTTCCATTTCAGTACCGATATATTTTTCGAGGAATTCGCTCGCTGACAAAAGGAGTTGTTCCTCCTCTCTGCAGAATGCGGCGCCTCGGAAGAGTGATTCGCGAACCCTCCGAGAGAGAATAGATTTCTCAGGTTTCCTCAGATTTCTTCGTTGATCAAAGAGCTCGTAAGGATTTTAGTACTGCTGCTGGAAATCGTCTGTGTGTCGATAAGTTAGTGAATGACCTAATCGATACTTTCTCTGCTGTTTCTAAAGCGAATTTTCGCGAAAGTGCGAGTTGCGCGTGAAATATTAACACGCGTGACGATAAACGCCACGATAAATTCGATTTTGTTTTCGACACAGTTGTCAATTCCGATTGCACGATGCTAACGATCGATCGTGCAGAAACACCGGGCGATATCGTTGGCTTAATTCGTTAATCGGTTCTGGATATAGCAATATGCGATAAACTATCGCGATGATCCTCTTGAGAATTGGATGCGAGCACCGCAATGGAATTCAAGCAAAGCAGAGGCAAATCGAGGGCAGAGGTTGCTCGCGAATGATGAACGAGTTTTCAGCATGCATCGAAATATCCCATCGATGGTGCTTGGTGGACTCACCGAGCCCTCTCCTCCTTCTTTCTCTGTGTGACGCCACGCACAAAAGGGGACGAGAACGTCGCTGAAGAGTCGTAGATCCACATAGAAGCTTTATTTCAGCTTCGATAAAACTGATAGGTTCTCCATTGATACGGGCGCACGACAATCAAAATGTAAGGGAGAAAGAGAGAGAAAGAGAGAGAGAGAGAAAAAGAGACGAATGACGCAAATGCATTTTCTGAGAAATTCTCACCTGCGCGGAAACGCTAATACGAAATCGATAGCACGATCAGTTTGGAGAATCGGGGATCGGTGAATAACACATACACACACACATACAGAAGCGAAGAAAAAAAGAAGAGAAGAGCGCGTCACGGATTCTTCGGACTCTTGGTAAACGCGATTCCCCCTATTGAGTCCGAGAGGAACACGTGTCCTTAGCCGGAGTCCAGGTCAGGCGATACGAGAAGAATCTTCTCGCAGGGTGTCATAAACCACCATAAAGAAGAGGAGAGCAGCGATGCCTGGCCAGTGAGATCTCGAAGGCTCAATGATCCCCGCGAGGCCATTATTATCCTCGTAGTAAGTCGGGCTGACCAGATGCTAAGGAGACTGGTCTCGTTCTTCTCGATTTCAAACTCTGCCTGGTATAGATTTCATTCACAGTCGGATATTCGGTCGGCTCCATTGTGACTTTGAGTACCTGTAACCTAGAAGATCCTAGGAGGACGCTGGTGTACGCCGCCGGGGAAAACGTAAAATTCAAATTTCTCGCACGGGAGGGGGCGGCTCGAAAGTCGAGACTTTTCTCATTGAGAAATTCGCACGAGAGCGCGCGAGAGTTTCGAGAGTACAATGATAAAATGGTCTGATGGTGAATGAATGAAGGAAGAAATCGTGGGTGGAATAGAAAGAAACGAAAGAGAGAAAAGAAGGAACAGCCTTATGCCGACCACTCGGTAAAAACATGGATAGATGCATCTCTTTCTCTCTTTCTCTCTCTCTCTCTCCCTCTCAAAAGAGGCTGTTTTCTTTTCGGCAATCCTCGCGCAAAAGCCAAGTGCCTCTTCTAGGTTCATTCAGTGTCGCGACGATGAATGGGAAACCAAACAGTCGGCTAGTAGGCGGTGGATGAGAGTAATGTCATTGGTAAAGTACTAGGCTCGACGGGGAGTTTCAATTCCGAAGAAGGCTAGTTAAAAAGCTAGTGTGGGACCAAAGAGCTAGTTATACTACAGTGATACTTAAATAATGGCTTAAAACCTCTAGCAAGGATATCATTGAGAATAAAATAACCGATATTATTGTGAATAAAAACCGACGATTTTGTCTAAATGAAAATAGTCGGCGTCGACGGAGAGTCGGAGAGCTACGGAAATAAAAGGGAAGAATGGATTTTAAGGTAATTAACAAATCTGTTCTGCGTCAGGGAAGAGAAAGGTCAGTTGTTCAATCGGGGAAAAGACAGGATTGTCGGCACGGAGAGCGGAAATGAACAGAGGAAATCGACTGGAGAACACGTTCTTCGTACATACGTCGGTAGCCCGATCCCTTGGGAAATCGGTTCATCGGTTTGTCTATTTCTGAAAGGCGGATCGTGACGTTCGCAGACGTCTCATTGGAAAACGAAAGACGATGTCAAGGTCAAGCGATAATCAACCGGCAGCCGCATAAAAGCGGCAGCCAGAGATTGCCGCTTTTGCTTCGGGAATCATTTACTTCCTTTCAAAATCGGCTTCCTTTTGTGCCCTCTGGCTTCCGTGTCGGTTCTCGGTCTTTTTTCTTCCGCAAAGTTTTGACGACGAAGTTGCGCGAAACAGGTGCGCTCGATGGATACGACGCATAATAATCACTCACCCTGCCAGCAAAGGACCACGTGCGTAAGTACATTGTTATATTTCACGTACGATGTTGCGGTTACACGTTTCTGTCCTCGAGCCGCTGAAAGACAAGCGGCGACCCTGCTTCTCGTCTTTTCACCTCGCGACGATGAGAGACAAGCAACACGATTAACGTTAGTGTATATTCTCTCCCTTTTTCTTTTAGAAAAGGTGCACAAGATAAATCTGTGAAACTATGAGCGGCTCACCATCCGAGCGGTTGACCATCTCTACGTTTAACGGGAAGTTGCACAGTGTTTTGAAGCTTTCCTGGCGCCGTTGCGTGCGTGCTACTCGAAACTACTATCACCACGCGAACACGAATTCGAGGTCGTTTACAACGTCACTTATAATCAGTCACTTGTTGACCGTATCCGTCGGCCGTACATGACGCGGCATTAAGTGAATTAAGCGCAAATCGAGCCGTCGAATCCGTAAGTGGCGGTCGACGAGCGTTAAGTTTACTCTAGCACTTTATAGGTCAATGGGTCGTAATTGAGATATCCGGATAGCGGTGAACGTAGTCTGACCTGGTTTTCGTGGTAATACTGACTGCATAGCTCGCGGTAATTTCGTTTCAACTATCCCATTCTGATGACCGTTTAATCGAGAAACGAGTAGTCGAATTTGCATAGTGGCTCGTTTTTTTTTTTTTTTTTTTTTTTTTTTTAAACAAAAAAAACTTTTTTGGATTATTCGTGACTGTACTGCTTGTAACTTTGATGGGTATTCCAAAATGAGATTTATTTTTGCCGTTGGATGACCAACCAGGCCTGACAATATTGGCTCAGATTGGCTAACATTGAGTCAGTAACAGCCTCCCTAAAAGTGACCTAAACACTTATTCAGGACAAATTCCAGGAGTTGGTCATCCACCTCGCTACCTTCGATTTGCTATAAACAAAATTATGAAAATACGTGCCCCGGGAACAGCGACAACACTCTTTTTCATCAAGCAGATGATGAAACGCTTGTAACATCATCCTTGACCACGGTTGCAAAATGGTGGTGAATAAATTTCCTTAAAATTGCAAGTGTCGTTTCTTTACGCGAAATCCAACATTGCAATGGACTATAGACTAGTCTTGTCTAATCACGTGTGATAAATTTTACTTGTTCGATGAGCCTACTTGTCCTCGAAGATTACATGACGCAATGTTTGGGGGTTTTTTACATCAAAGTTCTGAAATTTTTGTCGATTCTAACGCGGACGAAGGCGGCAGGATCATTAAACATGCGTTTGAGGTAAACAGTTTACGAGGTTCTAATTTTATAAGCGATATAAGTCGGAGAATACTCGGTTGGAGTGCCGGCACGCTCTCTCGCTCGTAAATTTTTATTTGTCAGAGTTTCTTAAGCCCTGCAGGCGACGCCTCGCCTCCGCCGTTCTCGAGGCAATAGAGGACTGCCGGGTGCTCGTAATTCTCCACTGAATTCCAAATCTCCCTACCGACGATTGTTCCTTTCCCAGAAACTGTTTCTTACCAGTGAATCGTCGAATTTCGCAACCGGTGGTGCGATTTCGTTTTTAAATTTTTTGATATTGCGACTTCTCGAGAGCTTAGAGACAGATTGTTATTCTTTAGCTTAGACTTGGTAATTTGATAATTATTAGCGAAATCATCATATTTAAACAAAAAAAACAAAAAAAGAAAAACACATAGGATAGTCAAGAGGTTCGAAAAGGAGATGTAAAAATTCAGCGTAATGGAAAAACAGCGCGGATTATTCCAAAGCTCTTGGAAATCTACCTCTTATAACCGCTCACGACCACCGAGCCGTTATACATCGCATTAACGTTATCCCTCGTATTTTTCAATTTATCAATCCCATCCGTCCCAGGAACAGCTAAAGAAAGTCGCTAGAGAAATCTCCTCCGGTCAGTTCGAAATAATCTGGACTGGTTCTCTGGATTCTGTTATAAATTTCTATTTGTCAAAGTTCCGAGCGAGCCTGTCGAGTTGCCTTACGTTGCGGGTGAATGAAACTTCTGGGCGGTGGATAACAGAAATTCACGTCGAAGCTTTCTTGCGGGAGGAACGATTCTTACATAGTTTTCAGTTTTGCTCTTTCTCGAGCAGAGAGCGATACGGTTTCGTTACAAATTCCATCACGATTCGGAGAATTTCGTTTTACGTACGACGATCTTGTCGAATCGGCGAAATTGATTTACTTTGACATACTGCAGCAAGTAGCAAAATAATCTCCCTCTCGGCGGTGCTGTCCTTCCCAGGGACGAACCGCAACCCTAGTTTCCTCGGGAGACGACGTTTATTAAATTAGAAACGAAGGGAGCGGTATAGATGCGACTAGCAGATACAGCTGGGGCCAGAAGCATCTGGAATACGTGGTGAGGAATCTTTGGCCCAGCGTTTTGATCAAGCAAAGCCATCGCGAAGACGCGTGGAATTCACCGTGTCACAACTAGCATATTACTCTGTTGTTCGAAACTTGAAATCGAAGCAAACCAACATTTTGAGAACAGAGATATTCTTCTCGCAGGGGAAATCTGTTTTACTGGGTTGGCTTCGTGATTAATTTTTTTTAAACTCGCTAAGAGTTACGATTTCTCTGAAGTCCTTCGGTCAGGTAAAATGTAGACTAAATCGTTGAATTCCAGTTAAGATCCTTGTTTCCTTGGGAAACTGTTTCTTCTGCTATCCAAATCTCCGGAATGGTTCCCCCCTCGTAATTTAGTCAAATTTAATTATTTTACAGAAGCTTAAAGTAAATTTCTCCTCTGTCAATGTAAAATGGGAAATACGAATAAATCATACTACAAAGGGTGCAGATCGATGTTCTTTCAAACGCTTAAAATCGTTTAACCGATATCTCGGGCGATTTCGAGCGTAGCTGATCGTATTGCTCTCCTATTCGGGACATTAATATCACATCATCGTAGATTCATTACGCTAAAAACCCGCAGATTCATGCGGATGGCGCACGGAACCGCTGCATATTCATCGCGCCCCGAAAACTAATAATTTCACGATCGTTATAAGCTAACCACGGGGGGTCTGGCCTCTCGATCGAATTAATCTTTCGCGAGAACTCGGCAGCCTTAATAAACGCGTGATATGACAGTTTCGACGATACGATGCAGATCCATTGTCGAGGCTACTGGTTCGTTCAAGGTGGAGCACCTCGTTACATCGAGGACACCCGTGTGCACCGGTGCCCTCGCCGCGCGCAACGTGATAGAATATCTTCTCTAACTGTTTGCAATTATAGAGTTGCGGTGCAACGATGCACTCCAAAATGAAACGCTCCGATGCCAGGCGTTTCGAACAATCGCTTAATTGTTCGTGGTTGATTTTCGAGGATGGTGGGTTGGGCAAGGTCTCGTTGGAATTGTACCAGCGATAATCAATTTCCCTTTATCCTAATAATGATGACGATAGAGACACTGTGGATCATTCAGTAAGAGATATTTTTTACTTGAGAAATGGTAAAGTTTTCTAATATGACGTCCTGCTTTTTTGCGTTCTTCTTGTTCAAGTAACAAGAATTATATAAGTTTTTCGATTTTTTGGTTTAATGATAAAACGAACCTCTTACTAAAGAAACAAATGGCTACGAAATAAACAGGGGAAAACTAGAAATTTAAGCTTGGAGAAATTAAAAACTTCAGGAAGTGACAGACACTGATGAACATAGTTTAAATTTCGAATTGCGAAAATTGTTTGCAAATTAATACTCTGCTCACGATTTTAATTATACGCGCCGAAACTTCTGTTCTACGGTAGATCTACGTGGATTTTTATGAAAGTTGGCTAGTTGCATCTGAAAATTGCTGTCGCCTCGTTTACAGTCCCGTCATCCTTCACTGTCGCCGATCTGGCACGGTCGCGTTTTCTCGGGTAAACAGAAGGCGAGAAAAAATGAAAGGAAAAAACATGTAATCTCGTTGCAGTTGCATGCAGCTGAAGGCGATCGTCCGCGAAATCGCGCGTGTTTAGGCAACAGTGCATACATTGCCGCGGCCTGTCCGGGTGACGTGTGATATATCATAATTTTGTAACTGGTCTGAAAAAAACCAGCCATGGGAGAGCCTTCCGTCCGGGGGGAAGGAGGGGGTCAAGATTGAATATGTTTCGTGTATTCATAACCCGACAATGGACACTTGAACCTGCCTTGTTAGATGGGAGCAGTGAAGCGAGAAACTGGGTGGAGTCTATAGGTCGCTATAGGTCGTTTCAGAATCCGTTGAACGTTATTGATGGTTCTACGCACGAGGGCAATTCGGTTTTTTCGATCTACGATGAGATCGTATTCGACGGTAACGAGAGCCCGAATATTCGGAACTTACCTTCGGCTCGTATTTCGCAGAGTGCATGAATTTCCGATCGTTTGAAACGCGGACGATAAAGTATTTACGATTTGGTTTCAGATGAACGTATAATTTCTCTGAAATCGATCCGATGATGTAGTATCGGTCATTGATTCTGCATGAGGAAGATCAGTCCAAACCAGGAAGCGTCCTGTGAAGGTTTATATGATTTTGAGTCCATTTATTGTACATGTAGCTGAATTCAATGCAATCAATGATTTAATTGATTGCAATTGATTTGAATAAGTGCTACCATAACTCCGTGAAATCAATGAAACAACAATAGGTAAATACGACGTGTATATCAGAGAAAATACGCAACTAGTGATAAATATATAAGAGTGCAGAATAGCCATTGTCAATTGAAGTACGTTATTTATTACCGTCGACGATGTCCTCTTTCTGTTTGGTTCGCTGTAATTCGTCCTTACGCTCGTGGAACTCAAAGAATGCAATTATTCGTCATTGTAATCGCTCGTGAATCCTTGGAAGATCGGACGAAAAAGGCGGTTCGATCAAATTTGTTCCGCCATTGACCGGAGAGACGACAAATTAAACGACGCAACGATGTTTCAGCGGCGGAGAAACGGTACCGTAAACGCAAACGTCGGTCCTCTCTTTCTTCCTTCCCCCCCGAAGCGACGAAACTTAATTCTTAATTAAAGCACGAGGACGATTCGCTACGCGCCATCGAGCTACCCTCCGTCGAAACGCACCTGCACGCCTGCGCCATTCTTCGACATGCCACGTGGAATCCGTAGAACGTTAGACGCGTAGCGAGCGAAAACAAATACGCGTCACCCTGGACGAGTCCTCGAAGCGTAGGCAATATGTGTCCTCGACCCTAAACTGTCGAGTTGAAAAAGATGAGGCGACGCGTTCACAACCCATGTACTCTTCAATGATGCAGTGGCGCAGTCGTTGAAAGGACCTCTCGTTAAAAACGTTCGGAAACACCTTTCTCCGAAATACTTCTTGGTAAAAGCAATTTACTTTTGCCGAAGAATAAATCGCTGTTAGACTCGGAAGTCATTTCTCAGAAAGCAGAAAATGAAATGAAACGTTGCACGACACGAACTGTTGAAATATTTTCGACTAACGAATAAAATTATTCGTCGTTTGAAATTTTATCGTTTAGGCACGAACAGATGCGAGAATTGATCCAACGTGCGAAATTCTTGCGCAGACGGTGGCGTTGCCATTCTTTCAAGTTTCCCCGAAACGTAAATTATGCGCGCGTGCAGAAACAGTGCTCGAAGAAGCATTTGGCGAGAAAACAGTGGCAAGCAAACTGTATAGCCGAAGTGTCAAACCGATAGTTTCGCGGCGTGTGTCTGTACATGTTGGAAGCGGCGCCATTGGAAGTGGAACACCGAAGTACAGGGTTGTTTCGACACCCTCTTCCCTCGATGTACGCTGCACGTGTGCGATCCGACAATTCGTCACGCTTTTGGTTTCCAATGCGACTGACGATCACGCGCGTTAATACACGTTAATGTGCGTTATATATCCACCCAGTGTTTATATTGCACACCAGTTAGAAGATATTGCGAGCAGGAGCGTTGCTTGATTTTCGTCATGCTCACTACGCGGATGCTGCACTCGAAAGCAAATGGAAATGAGACAGAGAACGCAGGAACAACCAAAAAAAAAAAAAAAAAAAAAAAGAAAAAAAAAAAAAAAAAAACGAAATTAATGATCCTCGTAGTTGTTCAGTCGATGATCGACTGACTGAATTGCAGTCGAAGAGACGCGATTGGAAATGGAGTCGTCATCGATTTCGTTCGACGGTGGCCGCTGCTACGACAAATTCGTATTAATGACCAGGCAACTTTCCTTTCGAGCAGTTTTTGCATACTCATCGCCGGCGCAATATGCGACGTGGAACAGTTGGTAGCGGATAGATTCGATCTGTCTGCGAGTTTCTTCCATTGTCGATTTCGAATTGCACCGCGGTCATATGTCGAAGAACAGTAAACGTTCAGTTGGACATTCTGTCGTCCGGATCTCGATTATTCCACGCGAGAACGACGCGAAAGTCTGGCTCCAGTATAATTAATTTACCAGTAGGATTATTGGTTGTAGCGTTACCGTGACGAGAGGGGACGGCAAATTTACATTCTTCTCTCGCGTTGATAAAATAAATAACGTCAGTGGATGATATTTACTCTCAAATAATTACTTTTATCTACAACCAGTAGTACTAATTGTAGAGAATTGTTGAACGTCATTGAAAATGAACGCAGAGAGAGAGAGAGAGAGAGAGAGAGAGAGAGAGAGAGATTCGTCACGGTCGAAATGTCGTGTTTGAGTGCATTATCGATTCAGAATGCTTCGCCGCAGTAACACAAATATCGAATGCGTGTGACGTATGAAATAATTGTTCCCTCTCTAAACGCATCCCTTTCCTTGCTTTTTTTCCAAGACGCTTAACGCGCAAAAATGAAGTATAACAAGCGACGAAGCGCTGTACCCATCCGCAAAGTAGACTCGATATCCCCTCGACCCGTTATCCCTACGAAATCCTACCCTAGTTTCTGCCTCTGTTTGCTACTCGTTATCTCGCGAGTTTATAATATTCAGCGACACAGGTCTGTGATCGCGAGCTTCATCAAATACCCGCGATTTTTGCTCGTCGTGCTTGCTTCCCGTGGGATGATATTTAAACACGCAGAAATACACACACACACACACACACACACACACGCTCTCTCTCTCACTCTCTGAGTTATACGTACTTACACGCGTTTGAACGTACAGCCGAGAACGGAACGGGGACGGAAGAACACAGAAGCGACGGGGACGCGTGCACGCGTCTTCGGCTTTGCTGCACAATCAAGTGTCCCCGGTTATTGTTCGCGGTTATTTGCCTGGCGAAGTAGTCAATGAGAAGTGATTTAGTAAACAAGTAGCATATTGCCGATGGCCGTTCGTTCAGCCGTATGATTTAATGTTCTGTTGGGATACAGCAGCCAGGGAATCGATTCGCCCTGATCACTCGCCGCGTCGCGCCGTTGCCTTAACTGCTTATCGGTGGGAAACAGCGAATTTCTCTTCTACTCGTGCTGTCTGATTTAAATGCGCGCGTGATTAAATTCCTCGATACTGCGAACGAGCACAACATATTTAACATAATTTGGCAACACGTACGAGATTAATGCATGTAACATGGTGGTTGTGTCAGTGGAATCGGTTAATTCGAGACAGGCATAATTAACCAACTGTTTGACAAGCCCGCGGTCGATCGGCGTTCCTGTTTCTTTGGTACGTTGATTAAAATTCAACGCATATTGGTCGCATTAATAACACGATGGACGGCAAATTGGTATTCCCCTGTAAAATAATCAATGTAATTGAAACAAGTGTATCGAATAATATGTGACTTGAACGATGTTGATCAAATAAGCGAGAGAATTACAATCAAATCCTCTTTAACGCTCGAGGAACTGCTTTTTAATTTTCACGTCGACGTCTTAATTAATTTAAAACGCACAACTGCAGCTCGGACAAGAGCACCGGGTGTATCGGTCATGTAATCCATTACGTTCAATTTCATTTATTAAGCGCGGATCAAAGGAACATTTGGAATGTTTCCGTTACCTTTTAACATTTTCCAGCAGCCAATGCGCCGCTGTGTACAGACCTCGCCATTGTCGCGAACAAACGACAGACACTCCGCTTCGTTCCGTGTAACTGCGATCGTAAAACAACCAACGAACAGCGAATCATCACCACGTACACGCGTGTACACGGAGTGCGCTATGTACGAGGAGCATCGTAAAAAGCTGACGAGAGCTGGATCGCGTGTTTGGCGAGTTAATGATCCGACTTATAGCCAAGACTCTAACGTAGGTCTAGGTAGAGTGGGTGGAACGTTGAGGAGATCAAAGCTAGACGAGAGTTTGGAGAAGGGGGACCAGGAGAGCGAGGATGCACATTCGGAGCAAGTAACCCCGCTGGTAACGCAAGCGATCCAACAATTTTCCGAGACATTGCTTCTCTATAACGCGAGCTTTGCACAAGTCGCAGGATGTTGGGCTAGTTTAACACCTATTTGCGAGAACGAGCCGCTCCAAGGACCGACTGTCCTTTCATTGACACCGAAATATATATATTTTTCAATCTCCTCGACCATTCGCCGGCAGCACGTTCCAAGAACATATGTCGGTCTTTTGTGTGAGAGATCTCGAAGATCTTTCTTTCACTGCGCCCCCGAGTTTTTCGTTTCGTTTTCATACCGAGGACACCCTCTATGCGCATTCGACCGGGCCATTGGCGCGTGGTCGATCTCGTTAATGATCCACGCCCGTGTCAAACTTCTCTCTTTTTTCTTATCCCTTGCTTTTCTCGTAGAAAGATGGTGGTTTAATGTTTCCTGCTTTGTTGCGCAAAGGTACGCGCATCGAAGGACGATACATCTTCGTTAAACGTTTCCGAGACACAAGACAATAGAGTTGTCTGTTCGTGTGACAGAACATTTGCCGTTTCGCTGATTCTTTCAATTATTCTCCTGCCGAAACTACGAAACTCTCCTGGAATTATACTGCAAGATTAATTTACCGTTTTCACGGCAATTCTCAGGAGATTTCAGATTCACCGATAGAATGGGAAAAAGCTGGCCAATTTATTATCAGAGCTTGGAAACGTGGTTTTCAATAAAAGAAACGTCAATGGACGTTTGATGGGAAATCTATCATTTCTCCTGGCGTGCACATTTTTACACGTCTATCTTTTTCAAACAGAGAAGAACATGTATGAGTCGTGCGGATTGAAAGCAGAAACGATCTTGGAAGCACGACGTTCTACATTAGTTCTCTCGTCGATGTCCTTTCATCTCTGGTTTTTCGTCTCCTCCAATCGATTCCAACTAGTGCCAGTGTCGAAGTAACATCCGACGAGAGCATGAGAACTGAATTGTTTGCAACTTTTGTTCTCTTCTTTAAAAGCACCACCTTACTCGTTATTACTCGAACATTATGGTATTTCGTGACGTGAATTTCTCTTCGTGTTGCGTATTCTATAAAGGAACGTTCTTAACACTTTGACGGCCACATGTTTTACTTATTATCGGTGTGTGTGCTCGATATTTAAAGCGGCAATCGTTCATTGTATAATTAATAATTACGCTATGTTTATTGATAAAAATACAACTAGTCAAATTGAAGATTGTTTACATTTTTCACATTCCTCACAATTGTGTAGACAATTTACGGAATTTACATCCAGATCCTCCATGAATCCCAGTTAATTTCGTATGTGATTTTTCCAAAAAATAACAATTGTCACAAATTAAACGCGTATCAAAAGAATCACACAGGCGAAAGATCATTTTTACGAAAATAGCGGCGCAGAAGTCGTGACAACGGCTGACAACGAGTGTCAACACTCTTTGTTACTCTGTAACCCAACAGTTACACTGAGAAATGTAACTTGCCCTGATTCATCGATTCAACTGCAACTGAGGGTATTTGTGAAATGAGAAAAGTGGCGAGTGAACAAGACCTAATATGACCCGCTTCCGTTTCCCTTTAATTCCAAAAATTCCCATCGAAACGGCCTACCGTTCATCGCTCACGCGCCAATTCGCTGCGAAAGCTAATTAACCTTTGATTAAACATTTCTCTGGCCATTGGCCAACGTTAATCCGTCGGGCGTTTGAAAATTCGCGTACGTTTACGCGAGAATGGGCCATAGTCGCGATTAAAGCGACCGAATTAATTTTTCCCTGTGAGGGAAGCGACTGAAACTGTCGAGAGGCACGAGTCGTGCGGTCGAATTCTCCGTCGAAGCGGAATGTCGCGATACGGTTTCTACGATTGGGCCGGTAAATGGCGGAAGACCGGCAAGTGCCGTGCACAACGAAATTTCGCAGCCACGTGTGACAGGGCTTCCTGCGCGACGAGCAACGTTAATTGGACAAATAACCTCGGCTCGGTATTAGACGGACCGCACGCTTCTTCCCAAAGGATTAGAGAGCCGTGTGCATTCTCCGGGGGTAAATCTGCTCGCTACTTGTTGCGGTTTGCTCATGCGGTTAATTCATATTGTTTCAGGTAAAATTGCGCCCTCGATGACGCGCGCGTCGTTATTCTCCTGTTGTATACCTTGCCCCGTGTCTACGAACGGCTACGATAAGCTTTGTGTTTCGATTAATAATGCAGAAGTGAGTTTGTGTGGGTGACAAGTGACATAGAGGGAACTCGAGACGGGCTCGTCTGAAATATCGATTACGAGTAAAGAGCGATTTCTAGAACGCGTGTAAAGAAGGGTGACCGTAGAGATTTGTTCGCGTCAATCAGGAATAACTAATTGTGTCTCACTGTGTCCTTTTTTTCTTCTTTCTTTCGCTAGTCTGTTTTTATCCGTTTTGTTCAACGTTTAATGTCGGAGCTTCTAAGCGAGTTGGTTGATACTACATTTGGAAAATGTTCATTCCGCGTAGAATTCGAATGCTTGTGTATGGTATTTCGTTCGTGGAGGTAAGTGTAACTAGCGAGAAATAACGTGTTATGTACTTTGGGCGAAGTAGGAATGGCGCACGAATTCGATTACATTCAACCAGCTTTATTTCATCCAACGAGACAGACAATGATCCCCGACGCTGAAATAGCTGCGTCTTGCCTCGAAAATCGATGGGCAGGAACGTACACCCGACGGAATTACACGGGTAACGAATATCCTATTTACGAGCAAACGAAGGTGATGCCTCGTGCGCCCGGTCGAGATATGCAAATTAAAAATTGAAAATCGTATCCCGTTTTAAAGGACACTTGCGACGATGGGAGGAGATGGATTCTTTTTGTGTTTCTCGATGGTCAAACACAACCGATAGGAAATGTATTTCAGTGTTCCGAAGATAGAAACGAATTTAAGAGACACTCTCTTTCACTCCCTCCTTTGCCAAAGTGGAAACGCGGCGGATATCGCAAAAATGGAACGCGTAACTTTCCAAGAAGGAAGGCGAAAAATATGCAAATATTAGATACCACGAGGAGGGGGAAATGTCTTCTCCATTGCCCGTGGCGATGATCTGCGGCAAAAGTAAATTCAGCTGCTCTCTTTCCTTTATTGCACTTTATTGCATTCTGCGGAGAAAGCATCGTTTCTCTGTAGGCACGGGGAGGCATACTTTTCATTTATCAGACCGTAAATATTTTATGTTCGAACACTTATGTATGTATGTTCTCGTTCCTTTAAATATGGATCGTTCTTTGTAAAAATTGCGCCCTCGTTTCTTTACCCTCGATGAACGGCAGGGAAGGCCTGCGTTTTACGTTTTTGTTATTTTTCCGCGATATTTTTTTTGGCACTGTTCTGCCATATTAAATTATATTATCATGTACTTACTACATAAGTATAATTTAATAAAAATTATTCGTTAAAGATATTTAATTTTATTAAAGATTAACAATGGAATTTTATTTAATATACGATTGAAAGGAGGATAATTATTCGATCGTTCTAACGACGATAAATAAAACTGAAATGAAATAAATCGTTCTGAAGTCGAATCTTTCAAAATTAATATAAATTAAAAGTAGTAATCTATTTATTGAAATTATTGATCATAAAGATGATAAAAAAACTTCAACAATAACATGGGTCTTTATAATCGGAATATCGTTGAGATATTTCTATTAATTCTAAAAAGTGTCGTGAGAAAAATGTAAATGATTAACACATTGAGATAAATCTTTAAAAAAAATTGGATTTTCATTCATCCTTGATTTATTAATAATCCTGAAATTAAAGGTTCACGCGGTTATCGCGGTTTACGTTGACTTTATCTTCAAAGAATCCACGTGACTGTTAACGGGGAACGCGCGCGTAAATACTTGCGCAATATCTAAGAAAGGGGAGGAAGGATGGTTTCCTCTCGGAGTTGGTACGAGCTTCGAGTAGCTCCTACACGTGAGAAATTGCCCGTCGATGGTTCGCCGATCGAGGCGGAGGCATACGAAAGTCTCCTTATTCTCCTAACAATCATCTTCTGTCTTCTCCCCTCTCGTTTCATCCCCTCTGTCCGGTGATTCTCGCCGATACGAGTCACCGGCGAAGAAGCAAGGGAACTAATGCTCAATGATAGCCACCCTCCCGACCGCCGGAGAACGAAATCAATAAAGCCGAGGCAAGTTTTACCAGCTCCCTTTCTCTCGGTTCTTCATTTCGTTCGCTCGTACGTTTCTCGCTCTCTCGCGTCTCTTCGTATTATCCTCGTTTCATCTTTCTCCGGTTTTACACACACACACACACACACACACACATACACACACACACCTTCTACTTACTTTTCTTCGCTGCATACTCGTTTCTCTCATGTACATCGTATATTAAATTTTTTTTTCCTCGAGTTTCCACGTTTACATTGTACCCCCCGCGTGTAATTCTCGCGTGTTTGTGAGGAAAACACTGGTTTTTCACGGGTGAAAATTAACCACGCCGGAGGACTCCACTGCGTGCTGATCTAGAAACCCTAGTTGTTTAACGTGTAAACGAATTACGATGATAAACATGACCTTTCGAAGTTCGAAGTGATTCTGTCCGATGTCGCGTCTGAATCGAACACGTGAATTTGATAAATGGAAGGATAAGAGCCGAAAGAGCGAAAATATTGTTATCGCGACGGGAGGTAGCTGTAATACCTCGTAGCGTGCATGTGACGGAGATATTCGCGAGATCGCAAATAACCGCGAAATATTAAACGGAGGGATTGAATATTCCTCGGGTTTGAAGCGACTGTTTTTCCACGTCCGACGGAACGTACTCGCTTCTTCTCTGGAAAAGCTCGTGCATTTCGGATCTATGGTCGCGGTATGTTGTAACAGAATATTTATACTCTACTATTAATCGAAAAAGAGAATTTGCTTTAGAAGTTACGTACCGTAAGATTGGCAAGTTGAAAAAATTGTTGAAAACTTGACAAAGTACTTGACAAACCGAATTGCCTGTTCTTTCAATCTACGAACAAGGAAAGGGTAAAAGAGGATTTTGGGAATCGCGAGTCTCCCTCGTCGTTGTTAAATTAAACGTTTAAAGCGAACGCTTCGGCCAGGCGACAATAAATCTACGCGAAATCGTTTACACGTGAACCGTATTTCCCACGAGCACGGAGACACGTTGCGTGCGACAGACAATAAAATTGCATCGGACACGTTGCGCATGTAGCCGCGTGTTATCCAGTATCTACGTGCCATTATATTCGAAACTGAACAATGTACGGTGTTGCGGCGAAATTGGTAGATTAAGTCTAATGCAATAAGTCTTGTTCATACTATGAAAAGTTATATCACACAGTTGCTGTTCTCTATTCCTCGTTTGCTGTCGCATGGTCTTTTTCACTCATTCGGTATCGAATAAAGGGGGGAAGGGGAAATTATGTTATTTCCTAAAGATATTCACGTCAGACTCGGAATTAACTCAATTATCTATAATATCTCATCCTTTGTAAGTGGATAAATAATACGGTATGTCCCTAGATGCATTCAAGAGCACGCCTGATCGTCGTGATTCTATATCTCGTACGAGAGATACAACAATGGAGGAAGAGATTGTTGCGGTCTTAAGGCAAAGACCGCGTGAAAAGTTCCGGTTGCCTGGGGAACCGGTTTCCCGGTCGCGTCGCGAATCGCACGGATGCGTGTGTGTTGTTGCACGGTGGGCGTGCCGTGCCTGGCAAATCGTCTTTCGATGTATGCCTGAGCGATTTCGAATAGGAGAAACAGAGTTCGGGGCGAAAGAGTGGCGAGGAAACAAGGGGTTGCGACCATAAATATAGTTTTTTTTCTTTTTCTCGAACGAACCCCGTACGTTGGGTATCGCGTCACTCTGTTGGCAGTTGCCTTGCCTTTGCGACAGGTTTCGCGGAAAAGGAGGGGTTGGCGAGGAAAGATGGACTCGAATTCGGGTTAAAATGTGGGCTGGAAGCGTGACGATTCGCTCTCGAGTGGAGCCGTATATCTAACGTAAAGAAATCGCAACATCTACTTTTTTTTTGGGGGCGTTGCGTTTCTCTTTAACGTTTAAAGCCAGATTTTCGAGATTTCGTTCGGTTATTACAGAGGTAGTTTCAAACGATCGAAGTTTGAAATTTGTAGGTCAATCTGTTCAGCAGAGCGGAGATTCCAGGAAGCCTTGAAGTATCCGCTGTTTCTCCGAGCGTTGCAGCGCTGAAAAGTTGAAAGCGCAAAACATTGAAATTAATTACCCAGTTTGCTGGTATTTTAGATCGCGCGGAGAGAAATATGACTCGATATTCAGTCGAGTGAAAAACTAGCAACGTTCGAGGTGAGAGACGATGTACATTTCCCTTGAACTTACTAATTAGTAATTACCTTAACGAAACGTTAAGCTACGACTTATTCTCGACTGAAGAGATTCCCTTCTGCGTAAAAGATTCGTTTTTGGTCTAGAAGTGAAACAAAATTTTGCACGTGTTTCGTTCACGTGTTTCTTTATTGGGTAAAAAAAAAAAAAAAAAAAAAAAAAAAAGAAAAAAATGGAAA